>NC_056621.1:771804-781804 GCF_018340385.1 Cyprinus carpio
TGTTATTCAGTGCATCAGTGAACTTCTTTAAAACAAGACGAAAAATGATTAAAACATCATGATTTAAAATGTGCTTTAAATTAAAACTTTTAATTAGACATTATCACAAAGTGCATATAGAAACAGCCATAAGAATGTCTCTCTTAGTCCCTTAAGTGGCCTTTTATTTCATTAATATTAAATTAACTGCAAGTACATTTTTTTTAAAATATATACATAACTATAATACAAATATACTTCATGGATTTTATATCATGATATTTTATATCATATTAGCGCGGTAGGTGTGGTGTCCCGTCTGGCGTCCCATGAGGCCTCAGAAGCACTTGTGTCCTCTCTAAAAGCACAAACGCTGCCAGCTGTCCCAGATCCTCATCGTCTCGTATCTGAGATCAGGAGATCAGATGAACTCTGTCTGAAGGAGAAGCCCTGATCACAACACACCCCTCTGAAGCCCAGCACCACATGCATGATGGGAAGAACAGCAGCTCGCGACCACGAGGTCATGGGTTCGAATCCCAGGGAAGGCATGAACTGATGAGATGTACAGCTTTAATCTGAATCTCATTGGTCAAACGCATGAATGCAATTTAGTAAATGAAGGCACTCAAAGGTCTCAAATGGATCAGACGAAACATGAATATCAAACAGCTCAAAGATATCAAAACATGTTCAACATTAAACAGTCAAAGTGAACCTATTCTGAACTCGCCAGGCTTCACAACGCAATGCATAGTTTTGTATATTCACTTTGTATTTTACAGATATTGAGAGATTTGTTGGTTTGTTATATTTATTATATTCTGTTTTCTATCATATGCGTGCGTGTCTTTAATTCATTGTTGGTTCTGTTTGCTGCTGCGTTGTGAAATGAGGGACTAAGAGCAAACATTTCCCTACATTATACACACTACTACATGACTGGATTCATTTACATTTTTAATGTTCTTGAAAGAAGTATCTTCTGTTCACTGAGGCTGCATTTATTTGATCAAATACACAGCATCGAAAATAGTATCATATTATTACAGTGTAAAACAGCTGTTTTCTGTGTGAATCTCTGTTAAAGTGTAATTTATTTCTGTGATGCGCAGCTGTATTTTCAGCATCATTACTCCAGTCTTCAGTGTCACATGATCTTCAGAAATCATTCTAATATGATGATTTCTGCTCAAGAAACATTTCTGATTATTATCAATGTTGAAAACAGTTGTGCTGCACAATATTTTTGTGGAAACTGATGCATTTAATTTTCAGGATTCACAGATAAATAGAAAGTTAATAAATTACACTTTAACAGACGATATTTAACTGCTTTTACTGTATTTAAAAAAAAAATGCACCTTTGATGAGCAGAAGCGATTCTTCAAGAAACTAAAATCTTTCTGACCTCAGTCTTAGTGCATGAGACAAATACAGGAGGATAATGTAGTCCTGACAGAACCAGCAGCGTGTCCTAGTTCCTGAGCGTTTGTCTGTGTCTCAGGCGTTTAGCAGCTGTATTGTGTTCGGCGTCTGTCAGAGAGCAGCAGATCTGGGTCACAGACAGACAGAAGACTGGATCAACACACATCATTCACCACTGTTCGAGGGGAACATCAGATACACGCTGTCCAAATAACATCACAACACAACTAGACTGGACAGTGATGCTCCTGTCCACATACTCACAACATTCAGAGCGTGCAGAAGACAGAAAACAGACGACGTGCCTCAGATCAATAGTCCTGCATGTTTCTCAGAAAGCAGCGTTACACAAGAGCACCGCCAATCCACGCCATCGCTGCATTTACAAACCTGACGTTAAACTAGCGCTTAGCTTCAGAGCTCAACCTGACATTTCATTAGCAAGTAGGGTCAAGGAGAGAGCACACACACACACGCACACACACACACACACACACACACACACACACACACACACACACACACACACACACACACACACACACACACAGGGCTAAGGTCACGAGCAAACGCTGCCATCACTGTAAACCAAAGAAACATGAATAAACGTCAGCAGTTCTTCATCATATTCAGAGTTTCTCCTGCAGGATCATCAGGGCTGCAGCTGTCTCTTCTCCTTAGCATTTTAATCTCACTTTATTGTTGTTTTATTGTTTGTCTTGTTTGCTTCTTTTCTGTGTTTTTGTTTATTTTCTCTCCATTGCTCAGGATTTTGAATGTTTAAATGTGCTATATCAATAAAATGTTCTTACTTCGGGCCTCAACATGACTTTAAAATGATCTAAAATAAGACAAAAACATCCATGAAAATGAGTTACAACAGATTATTTTTATAATCTTCATTCACTTTCTTTTGCTCGGTTGATATTTGTTTGGTCTTTGTGACACAGTCTTGGAAAACCTGGATATATGAGGAAGCCCCGTTATAAAAGTAGGATTTCTAGACATGGAAAGTCATGTGAATTCATCAGTTCTTACAATGCCATAGGTATTTTTATTATAAATATACAGTTTTATAGTTATTCCAAGCTCTAGTTTATATATGTTGAAAGTTTAGTATAGTTGTATATTTGTGTTACTATATAGAAGTTCATGTTATTTACAGTGTTTTCATTAATACAGTAGATGAACTAGAGAACCCATATTCTGTACTGTATATAAACCACTATTGTTATGGACTTTGGAGTGAAAACAGTGGAAGCAGCTAATTTAGATGAAACATCTGCTAAATCAATAAGCAAACCAAATATCTGAGATAATCCAATCATTTGTATGTCTGTTTCCACATACAGACAGCTTTACAGAAAACCATGGTTTTAATGTCTGTAATGTCTTAAAATCTTCATGCCTTAATAGTTATAGAAGCAGACTGGAGCTAGATGATAACAGAGTTACATTTGTCACGATACACACAAGCAACAGCGTATATCACTTCAGACGATCACTGATGCACTTCACATACTGTACATAAGAGCTGTTCTCAGTGTGTCCTCTTCAGTGAACGCTCGACAATGAGCGGCTGTGGAGACTGGCACGAGCATCACACACACACACACACACACACACACACACACACTGCGCTCAAGTGAGTCTCTCTATGAGCTCTGAGTCTGTGCTTCTGCTCATCTTCTCAATCAATGTTCTGTCTTCAGTTTAATGTTAACATTGTAGTCATTTTGTTTTGTCAATATGTCATTATGGTTATGGATTTTGAATTAGTTAGTTATTCGTGTGCCTCAACAAGTCTTAACATAATGATATCTTTGAAAATCATTAGCTTATGCTTAATTAAAGCAGACAACTGGAATGTGAGATGCATGGCTTCGACCCATCGTGGTAATTAACATGTGAATCAATGCATTATGGCACATTTAACCAATAACAATTTATTGATTACTTCATCTATGAATCATATAGAATTTGATGCAGTAATCATTAATAAATGGTTTAGTTCTTCATGAGTTATATGATTATCAATGCATTAGTTAAGCATGAATTAATGCATATTAGTGCCCCTGTATTGTAAAGTGTTACTGTATCTTTATTTTTCCTGCTGTGTTTGTTCATTGTAATACTGACTGTTTCATTATTTTCCATTTGTGAGGACTTTAGTGTCTACTAATACGAGTTTCCCTGGTATTCTGCTGTGGTGTTGAGAATAGTCACATTTTGCTGGTCTCTAAAATGTAGATGTCACAGCAACCTTATTTATCGCTATCTTTAAATAATTCAGTCCTACACAGATTTGGACATATGGCCCACTCATAGGCCTAATCGTGTTCAATACTTGCGATTACAGTATTGACCAAAATAATTGTGATTATGATTTTTGCCATAATCGAGCAGCCCTATAGACACCTGCGTCCCAAACGCTCTGATGCGGATCTGTCTGCCGAGAATCACTGAAATCAGAAATATTACAGTAAATCCATACGAGAGCCACAGAAACACAGCAAACACACATCTGCTGCTGCTTCATGCAGTCAGTCATTAAACCCCAGATCAGCTTCTCAAACCCAGCGGAAACCAGAGGAACTCAATAAACACGGGATATCAAGAAACATGCTTCAGTTTATACACAGGTGATATTCTTAAGAGAAGTTGAGAACAGATGATATTAATAAAAAAAAATCCTTATTACACAGAAGTCATTTTTCAAAAATTAAAAAAATTAAATTAAATAAAATAAAATAAAATCAATTAAAATATAAATACAATTTAAAACAAGCAAATAAATCAATCAGAAGCCAAGGCTTTAAAATATAACTATAAAAAATATAATATAATCATATAAATAAATAAATAAAGAAATAAAACAAAAGAAAACAAGTAAATGTAAACATTTTAAATAAAAATAATTGAATTGAATTTGAATGTAAATAAATAGAATTTAAAATGAATCAATCACTCAAGCAGAAGGCAGGTCAATGGTAAGTCATTCTTTAAAAGTTAGTGTGTTCCTGTTCAACTTAATCTGGATGTGATCTGTACTGATAAACAGAAGAACCGCATTACAGCGAGCAGAAATCGATGAAACTCTGAGCAGTGATCTCTGTCTGATTAGCTGAGCGTGAGATGAAGATCAGCGTCTCAGACTGAAGCAACGGAGGACATTCAGATGTCCATCTGACGCTGCACAGAAAACACTTCATCTGTGACTCCAGATCAGACAAACCTGTGTGAGATCATCATATCTCTCAGCACTCATTACTGAACTCATTACACTCAGTGCTCTGGACATGTAGACAGTATAAGCCCATATTGTTATGATGATGTTAAAAGATCCCCAGATGCTCCACTCTGTTTAATAAATAAACATATGCAATACCCAACACTATTTATACGACTACATTTATAAATAGATTTAACATTTCCTGCTTCTGTCTTATTCACATTCTCTTGCATATTTTACCTGCATATAGAGTATTTTGTACACGCATATCTTCTCTATTGTTTATGTGCATTATCTGTCTACTTTATATTCATATGTTTTTAAAAGTAAAATATCTAATATTTCTGATTATGTAATAATATTTTGCCATTTTTACTGTATTTTTGATTAAGTGCATCTCTGCTGAGCAGAAAAGACTTCTTTCATAGACATTAAAACAAATCTTCCTGATGTAGATTATAGACACAGACAAAACCCCACACACACACACACAAGATTGAACTATTTTTCACATTGCAGTGTTTTCTCACACACACACACACACACACACACCTGGGAATTGCTGTGGTCTGAATGTGATGCTGCTGCAGAATCTGTGGCGTTCTGGGACAGTCTTCACATGGGAAACACATGCAGATGAGCCTCTAAACACTGAACACACACAGATCTGGAGCAGAGTCTCAGCTTCACACACACACATAGACACACAGACACACAGACACAGACACACACACACACACACACACACTCTCTCTCACACACACACACACACAGTCACAGTCACACACACACACACACACACACTCACACACACACACACACACACACACACTCAGCAGCAGCAGCTGTGGAGGAATGGCTCCTGAACATCAGCTGATTCTCATGCGTGTTGAGTCTCAGTCTCTGTGGATCATTAAGACTATTGATCAGTATTGATGGTCAGATAACAGAGGAAGCGAGCTGGGCGAGAGAGAGGTGTTTGTGCTCATCTGACACACAGACTCATCTGCTCTCAGACGATCCATCAGTGAGCCGGAGTTAACCATCTCAAGCTCTGTTACCTGACAATACACCAAAATCAGCAAACACATGAACATACAAACACTGTTCACGTGATGCTGCTGGGTGTGTGTGTGTGTGTGTGTGTGTGTGTGTGTGTGAGTGTGTGTGTGTGTGTGTGCGCTCAGTGTTTCCTGCTCTTTCTCCAGTAATGGGATTGTGCTCTTCAGTGCATTTGCCCTCTCGAGTCGTGGTCATCGGGGAGGAAGTCATCGATCTGAAAACACTTTAGCGCTGTGAGGCTGAAGCTCCTCTAGCCGCTTATCTTTATGCTCTTAGACTCTTTTTTCACGTGTCCTTGACGCAGCGCAGGTCACAGAGCAGGAAAACACACGGGTCGAGGTCAGCGGCTGATCTGAGACCACAGATATACAGCTAACCCCTGAGATATCAGACCCAGCACACGAAGCCTGAGCTCCTCTGAGGAACTCCAGCTGCTCTACATCTCTACTCTCTCTGTCAGAGTCTCTCAATATTTGTACTGTAACTCACAGTGTTCGTTCTGTTAGCTTTGTGATATATATATATGATCTACACGGCACTGTTACTGATCCGATCCTCTTGATTACTGGTCCACAGCGTCTGTATCTGACTCAGATTCTCTCAGACACCAGCGGATCCTGTAATCCACGGCTAAATGAGTCTCTCGTCTCCCTTCAGGCCTCTAAAAATACCCAGATGAGCAGCTCTGCCCTTCAGTGTCGCAGAGAAATTAACCCATTTCCACCAGAACACTCCCAGCGTCCTCTGATGTGTGTCAGGATGAACTCAACTTCACAGAAGACGCTGGAGGACCAGCTCAAAATAAAACAGGTTGAAATGCGAGATAAATATATTGATTTATAAAATCAATCCCAGAAGCCCTCAAATTAAGTTCAGAATAAACTCCCATTTCTGTCAGACTGTTAATATTACTGCATATTAAGAGTCACACACACACACACACATACACACTCAGGTGACATTATCTCCCTGACCTTTGACCTCTAATGTTATCACTTCCTGATCTGAGAGCAGCAGGTTGTAAAGGCACATCTACAGACCAGAATACCATCCTAGCAACCACACACACCACCCTAGCAACCATGTAGAAGACTGTAGCGTGTGACGGTGATATCAGGCCGTTCTCAGACAAATCTACAGCTCACACACACACACACACTGCATAAACACTCACAAACACAGTATGATCTAATCAGTGTTGTTCTTGTGTAGTCTCACACACACACACACACACACACACACACACACACACACACACACACACACACACACACACACACTACTCAAACCACAGTGCTGTGTGTGTGTGTAATCCTTCCATTCCATTAGTGAGAATCGATCTGGCCTCTGGAATCGCTGACTAACCTGCAAGAGCTCTATGTGTGTGTGTGTGTGTGTGTGTGTGTGTGTGTGTGTTGAACATGAAACACTTTGTGTAGTCTCACACAACACACACTAAGATTAAACTCTGTTTAAGTGTTTCTGCATTATGTGTCTGTATCCTGCTGAGAGTGTGTGTGTGTGTGTCCCACTGCTCATTAAATGCCAGAGCTGTCAATCAAACTGCAGCAGCTTTACTGTGTGATTCCCCCCCCCCCCCCCCCCCGCAGGACACTGATTGCACAGATGCATGCTGGGAAGCGCAGTCTCAGAGCCGAGAGGATGTCACCTGCACAGGGTTCACACGCTCAAACACTGACTAGTGTTCAGTTCTGACACGCTGTAGATAACTCATCATAACTCATCTGTCATCTCACAGAGCACATATCTGATGAGCAGTGTGTTTGTTCTTCTCTTATCATCATGTAAATAATCTCACTGATGATGATGATGATGGCAATAAGAGTTTTTTACGGTGAGCACTAGTGCTGTGTTAGTGTTTCTGATCAAGTGAGGAGAAAGCAGGCCAACACGTGCTGCAAAGCTGCTTCTCAGCGAGAGAGTTAAGAGTAAAACTTGCATTTGCAAAGCAGAAACACAGTTCTTAAAGGAAATGCAACAAATGTATAATTTAAGAATAAACCATTACTCAAAAAAAAAAAGTACTGCATTTGGACAAAACAAAAACAAATACATTAAAAATAAAAGCAACATCTGTTGTAAAGAGAATGTTACATTTTCAACTGATTTACACAAGTCTGGATGATTTAAAACTGAATCCATAGAAACCCAGAAACACAGAATCTGTGTCGGGGGGGAATCAAAGAGAGTCGACTCTGGGCTCTTCTGTCAGCTCATCTGTGTCTGTGTATTACTATGAATATTCATAAATGCTGAAATCATAACAGCTGTGAAGTGACCTGAGCTTTTTTATAACTCTTCAGAATGGTTTATCCTCAAATCAGATTCTCACCTTCTCAGTTACCTCTGTCCTGAAGAGCAGTGTCAGCTGGATCAGAAGATGTGCTCCCAGACCGCTGCTTCTGTCTGTGTGACACGAGCCTCTGCTGGAGATCTAGCTTGTGTGAACACCTGAGGATCCTGGATGAGGAGACCTTCAGACAGTCTGCTGGAAGCCTTCCAAACTCTGAGACTCAAGACTCAAGACTCTACAGAGACATACGGTGCGCTCGCGTTCATATGCATGATTTGGGAAGTCATCATCACATCAGATGCATCAGAGCAAGAGTACGATGCACCATTTCTGCACAAGTTCATCATTTTTTGCTTAGTTTATTAAATTCATGACGCTGCTGTAAACTGAATCGTTGTATATTCTACAGTACTATGGTGTTTTGTACATGAGTCAATGACATTTAAATGTCTGCATCAAAAGAAATTGTACTAAAGTGATTTCATATACATAGAAAGCACATTAAATGCCAGCAAAGTGTCTGCTTCTAAGGTTTGGGGAGAATAAAATGTAGGTGAAATAATGTTCTATTGTCATTCAGTGTAACGCTTATATTTGTGTAAAAACTGAAACAGCATACTTATTCTGACCTGTACATATTAAAATGAATAAAAGAATAAGCGAGCATACTAAATTTCATTGCATTTTAAATGAGTAAAAAATACTTGCTGACAAATGACTAAAATGGGATCATGACAAGTATTATAGTTATTATGGGGTAAAATATGTGGTATAATAGTTTTTTTGTTATTATGGGGTAAAAATATGTTGTTTATAATTATATTGTTTTATTATGTATGTGTGTATTTATATTTATATATATATATATAAATATATATATATATATATATATATATATATATATTTTTATTTATTTAGTTATTTATTTTTTTATTTTTTTGCAGGGAACTTTTTTTTTTAAACAGAACATTTTCTGATGTATTGAAAAACAACAATTCAAAGCTGTATTACACTTATTGGTTTGATGCTTGAAAACCCTTTTTTCATCTTTGACCCACAAGCAAGTTAGCTGTTTTTATTGTGAATGAAAATCATTTTAGTCGCTGAGACTCAACTCAAGGCTCAACGTATCTGTGACCGTGCATGTGTTTGTATCTCTCTGACTTGGTTTGTATCTCTCTGACTTGACTCGAGCGCTCCTGAGGATCCCTGAGCCCGGGGCTGATGGGTAAACCGGGTCAGACACACATCTAGAGAAGAGACGACTGCCCCGAGGAAAACACAGCGAGACTGATATCACAGAACATCAGGATCCTTCATGTGGAAGCTGATTAACCCACAGAACAGACTCTGATTAAACACCAGCAGGACGTTCCTCAACCACTCGCCATCAGCAGAGAATCACCACAACACATATTTATACACCATTCAGATGATCATAAGTGATGTCTCCGGACTCTGCTCAAAGCCGTTTCTTACATCCACAAACACATGACCAGCGCCAACATTTACCTCATTTTGAGATAACCCTCATAAACCTGCAATACTGCACACCTACTGTATATATTACTGAGATCATATACAGATTGCTACACCCAAATTGCATATAATTTTAATAAACACAACTGCTTTTAACAAAGAAATAGAATTATTGAAAGGTTTGCTGCTGGAGACTTGTGATTGGCTGTTGTATCTGAAAAATTAATTAGGTAATTACATAGTTATTATGGTTAACTAAAAAACAAACAAACAAACAAAAAAAACAACCATCCAACAAACAAATAAATAAATGAATCAAAATATTACTGATAAAATAAAATAAAATAAAACATTACTTAAAATGAAACAAATGTATTTTATTTCAGCTAGCTGCCAAGACATCATTTCTCATTTGTTTAGTTTAGCTTGAGATACTAAAATAACTAAATAAACTAAAACCACACTATTTTTCTAAGCTGTAAATAAATAAATAAAACGAAAATAAT
>NC_056621.1:791804-794304 GCF_018340385.1 Cyprinus carpio
TAAAAGTAATATACATGAATTGCATTGCTAACATCATAGAATAACAGTGCTGATAGTTGGGCATGCTAGGTGTCTTCTGCTAGTTAAAAAAGCATTAAAGAATTATCTAAACTGCTAAATAATAGCATTTGTCCCAATTAAAATAAACACAAAAAATTGAGATGAAGAATCAGTAAAAAAAAAAAAAAAAAAAAAAAAAATTTTACTTTTGCTAGTGTTGAATGATCAGTAATATCTTCCAAAGATTTTTTTCTCTATCCTCCTGGGACCGAGGGATAGACTTTTCTCCTCTGAAGTGGACATGATATTTTCATGATTTCTCTGAGACCTCACATGTCTTTGCTGTCATTCAGTATAGTAGTTCAACTTTCACAAACCATGCTATAAACATTCAAGACCACTAGACAAAGTTGTCATATATCAATGATTATTAATAAAAACTATAGCAGTAATATGAATGTTGCATGAATAATAAACAACTGATAAAAAATAAAATTATCCATGCATATCCTATAAAGTATTAACAAATTAGGATGCAATATGATATAATTTAACAACGTTTATCTTTTCCAAACAGAGAAAAGTCTTTCACAAACGCCTGCATGTCTATCTCTTTTAAACTGTTAGTGTATATAACGAGTTTATTATAGCACAGTATTTTAACCCCACCCCAGATATTGCTAATGTTCAAACCCAGGCTACAGCCATGAAGGCAATTCATCTACATGTGAAGCTGTATCTCTCTATATGAAGCATAGGCTTTATGTCAACGCTGGGAACCAAACAGCACTGGACCCCACTGACTTCTGCAGAAGACTCAGTCATACAGGCTTGGAGCCCGGGAGGAAACCATGACAGAAATCTCATGTTTTGGCTGAAGTGTGGCTTTAATGAAGCTCATTCACTGAACTCTGATGACAGATGCAAATGCGTTTGATCCAATTAGCACTCAATTAAAACAGATTCATAAGCTGACAAATCTGGCTCTCTCCATTCCTTCTCTAACACAACTTCTTTCACTCTTTGGTAACTTTAATCTAAATCATGTGTCCTTTTACTGAATAACAGGGATAGCCCAATACAAACTGTAACACAATTTACTGTGGGAGATTCCTTTCTTTATTTGGGAATTAAAATAATGGCTAACATGGCTTATTACATACCTCTTTTGAACACTATCTCTACATTTACTGAAGGATGGAAAAACTGTATATAAATATTTAGGTCAATGCAATACTTTATCATGTTTTACTCCAAGGGTCTGGAGTGTTTTAAACCAGCTAAATCTGACCCAGGATTTAAGATGTGGTTTGACGAAGGGCTGCAAATTTTTTATCTTTTATTTCTATAAGGAAAATGATCTAATGTCCTTTTCAGAAACTGTAGTGCAGTTTGATATTCCCAAGAAGCATTTCTTTAAATTCCTTCAATTTAGGAGCTATGTTTGTTCTTATCAAGGTGCAACGCTTACAAAACCTAATAAGACACCTCTGCAAGACCTGTTATCAAAACCTGCCCAATCTAAAGGTTTAATATCTATGTTTTATAAAATGTTAAAATCATACCCTGAAGAATCATCAGAATCTAAACTGATTTAAATGCAAATATTCCTGTATACGTATGAAAGCTCTACTACAAACATTTAACAGTAATCTCAAATGAATACAGTACAACTGGATTATGATCATGTATATTACTCAAGCTGATAAAGGTACACTTTTGCATTGGCTGTGGAACTGCACAGAGCTATTTTTAATTTGCTGTTGGATTGTGATGATGTATATTTGTCTATATTTTTTTTCCAATTGATATTTATAAATTTTTATTTGTGAATTATGAATATTTTTATTTTTGATCTTTGTAGCTAACTCGTAAAATTGTTGATACTAGTTTACTTCAAGCAAAGCGCCTCATAGCTATGTATTGGAATGAGGGGTAAACCTTTAAAGTGAGATGATGTGAATAGTTTAGTTGTGTTTGTTATTGTTTGTGTGTGTGTTTCTATGGAACTATGTGGGAGTCAGAACAATGGGTAAGTTGACTACAATGATTTAAAATAAGACAAAACACACGAGAATGAGCTGAGACAACTGAAACTAAAGATATTTTTATTTCCCACCTCATCGTTTGTCTTTGAAGAATGAGGATTCATGTGGTCTTGGAAAATCTGGATAAATAAGGAAGCCTCATCTTAAAAAAGCAATTTCTAGACCTTAAAAGTCACAGAAATTCATCAAATTTCAAAATGACGAGCTTATCATAATCAGCATGCATTTTAATATTTAAGCTAGCATCTAAAATATTTTACTCATAAAATGTGTGAGTAAAGTTAGAGAGAAACATCCAACTCCTAAAACTTCTGCAATCTGAATTATTTGTACCATTGTAGTGGCATATTTATGTGAAACAAATAATTTCTCGCATCATACACGAGTGTCTGCTGGTGGTGACTTCATCATCATCATCATCATCATCATCATAAGAACAGCTACAGCTGCTT
>NC_056621.1:799304-826804 GCF_018340385.1 Cyprinus carpio
CTTTGAGCATACAGCACTGTTAGGGGCCGTTCAATTTTGAATTTGGATCAAGTGCGAATGGGATTGAGACATGCTTTTGAGATGTGACACAATAATGGAAATAAAAATAGTTGCCATGCCAACTTTCTACAGTAAACAAAAACTTGCAACGCTTGCCCCGCCTTCAAGGTGTTCTGATTGGTCCACTGTTTTGGAATTGACATTAATGAGTTGCACTGCATGTAAAAGTTGAAATTTTACATGGCATCTTAAAAATGCAAGATGTGAGTGCAATAGTCATACACGTCTATCTAGAACATGTTTACATAGAAAAACAATGAAAAATTAACACATTGGAATGGCAAGACGCATTCTGTGTGAACGGCCCCTTTCTCTGTCCGTGATTCACGGATGTTCTCAGTCTGGCGATGACGTGTGCTAGCGGTTCACGTGAAGTGTGATCCTGGAATGGTTGTGTTTTTCTCCTCTCGCATGCAGATTCCTGCTTACCTTTCCACATTCGACCGGCACTTAACGAGACGGGAGGAACGAACGCCAGCGACTCCTAATCGTGACTCAGTCTGCGCGAGCGTCACAGCAGATGTGATTCAGAGCTACTAAACATCACATAATTAGTTAGGGCAGTGAGGATGTTATGATGTATGTGTTTTTTTTGAGAGGATGTGTGTAATCTGTTATACGAGAGTTTTTTTTTTTGTTGTGTGCGAGTTTGTTTCGGATAGCGTTATCATTCAAGGATTGTACGATCCTGTAATCACACTCATATTTTGCATTTACATTTGGCAAACGTTGGTTTACTTGGATTTCATTGTAGGTAATTGTTTTTTATGATTGTTTGTTGTTTTTAATTAATTGTAAGTAAAAGTTGTTTAGTAATATTATTTTTTTTTTTTAAATAACTAGTAAAGTAATGTATTACTTTTTAATTTACAAGACAATCTGAAAATATTTTCACTTGAAATATTAATTTAAAATCTCAGGGGATATTAATGTAACAATTTCATTTATTTATATTGTAAATTCTAAATATTTAATGTAAATATTTTTGACTAAAATGCCGTTTGTGTCAAGTGAAGAGCAGCTGTCAGATTCACATCATTTACCAGCGTTATGAGGAACACTGTATGCTGAGGACAGATCAACATCTGCAATACTGTCCGAAATCATAAAAAGAAAATCATTTAATAAAGCAGGGAATATAAAAGAATATTGCTATACAGGAGAAAAGTGTGTTCATTTATCTCTCTCCTGCACACGTGCAGAATAACACAGGAATAGACTTTAAATGGCAAACCAGCAGCTTCAGTTCAGATCGGGCATCATTATATGAAACTAACATCTGCAGGATTATTCTGGATCAAGGAAGAGAAGGATGCAGAACTATATTCTGATACAGTAAATACGCTGCTGGATCAAGTTCACTGATGCCGATCATTCTGGAGACGAGAACATGATCGAGTCCCGCAGGATCTGCATCAGACCACCAGCAGCAGAGCAGACCGGATCAGATCCATCGGAGGAGAAGATGAAGGTGACGTTGTGGAGAAGTTCTCCGATCTCCATCTCAGATCGGTGGGTTTGGTGCGGTGGGGTCAGTCTCCTGAGGGGTCAGAGGTCAAGGGTCGGGTCAGAGCGCTCTCACCTGTACTCTCCAAACGTGATATCATCCTCCTTCATGGGCTGGATCTCCGGGTCTCCATGAGCATCTTCCTTCTCTTTAACTGAGACAAACATCAGAGTCACACACTGGCATTTATCATTGAAACAACAAAACATTCACTCATGAGAAATAGAGTTAACATGTAGGTTACACATGCTCTTTTGACTTGTTTCCCAGTGCAAATATCTGAACATTCTTAAGTCATGATACTTTCAGTGGAGGAACAAAATGACAGAAGATATCAAGTGTTGTTTTCTAAAAAACTATAAATATTGTTAAAAAACTGCATTTTACTCAATTTTTATATTGTCATGAGGATACTTACAATATGTATAAGCAGTGCTGACAGTGTGTGTTCCTTGTTTTATAAGTTGTTTTTAGTGGTTTATTTTTGTTATGTAAAAAAAACTAAAAAATAAAATAAAATCACACAAAAAAAAAAAACTGCTAAAAGTACAATAAGCCTACAAACACTTTAACTAAAATCAAAGTGAAAACAGAAAGTATAACAATAAAGACTATAATAGTATATCAGTGATAAAATACTGCTCACCTGGATATTTGCCACCTTTGTTCCTCTTGATGAAGCAGATGATGAGCAGGATGAGGATGAGCAGAGCGATGGCCGACATCAGACCGATGAACCAGCCCTGAGTGGCGATGTCCACCTGCGGACTCACCATCGCTGAGGAAGAGGAGGAGGAGGAAGAGCATGAGAAGTGAGCAGATCTTCAACTTTAAACAGCTCGATCCAACGAGTCACAGAAGATCAGACGCCATGAACACAGTCATGAGAGACAAACACGGAGAGGGAAACTCGACCGGCACTGCAGAAATAATGTTCTTCATCAGTGTATCTGTCTTGTTTTCCAGTACAAATATCTGAACTTTCTCAAATCAAGATACATTTACACGAGACACAATGCAGAAATTCAGATAAATTTTGTTCTTCTTTCAGCATAAACTCAATTTTGATGCAATTTTAAAGTCTTAATTTTGCATCTCAAGTAAATTTAAGAATGTTGAGATAGGTGTACTGGAAAACAACTCAAAAATACTGAATAAGAAAATCGCACATGCAGTTCGCATTGATTATGGGATACAATCATGCTAATCAATCAATAAACAATAACAACTGAGCCACATTATGAGCACAGACGGACTCGTGCAGGACATACAGACGTGCGTCATGCGCTTCAACATCTCAACACAATGACCGTCATGCATCACAGCTGTCTAATATCCCACAAGGCCTTGAGGCTGAGATGAAGCCTCACCTGGGACCTTAACCAACAGCTCCTCAGAGTGATGGACCGCTCGGTCATCATGACCCCGGGCCACCACACGCACCTTGTAGGCCAAACCTTTCTTCAAACCCTTAAGAACGTGGAACTGAGAGCCGTTGACCTTCTCTTTCTGCCAGTCTTGATCACCTGAGGGTTTCCAGCACAACAGGAAGCACTTCAGCGTCCTCACAATCAAATACGGGTAAGTTAGCTCTAGACACCTGCTGTCAATCTGGAGTTAATTCTGACTACCCACCTACTACAGCTCTCCAATAATCTACAAAACAACTAAACTGTTATGACCCTTTGGTGAACTACCCTGCAAAAACTCATGTTCTTCCTCAGTGGCTTTGTCTTGTTTTCCAGTATATAAGATACAGTATATGAAGGGTTTTAAGATGTTATCAAAATGAAGTGCGTTTATACTTCAAACAAGAAAAAAAAATCTGCCAATGAGGTCAGAAAAATAAACTTAATTCAAAGGGAAGACAGGAGTTTCTAACCCATTCTGTACTTTTTTGTTGTTGTTGTTTTTAGGTGAGACACTGCAGGCAAAACCCTTGTTTTTTCATGCACTGGTCAATTTTTTCAGACTAGTAGAAGGAAAATGTCCAGATGCACATGTAAGTGTTTATTTTATTTTAATATTTTATTGAGTTTTATTCCTCTCTATATTCTGAACATTTTTACTGAGGGATTTGTTCATATTTTGTTCACACTGATTTATACAACATTTTATTTGTTAAAAACATGGTAAAAATGCACATATTTAAAGTCATGAGTTTGTTTCTCCACTTCAGCAGCACTGACATACACCAAAACTTAGAGTTTTATTACTCTCTATATTCTGAAGGATTTTACTGAGGGGTTTGTGTTATATTGATTTTTCATTTAAACTGATTTATATAACGTTTTATTAGTTTTATTCTGAAGGATTTTACTGAGCGGTTTGTTCATATTTCATTCACAGCGATTTATACATTTTATGGATCTGACAGACACCAAAACTTAGAGTTTTATTCCTCTGTATATTCTGAAGGTTTTTAGTGAGGGGTTTGTTCATATTTTATTCACACTGATTTATACACCATTTTATTACTAAAAACATGGTGAAAATGCCTACATTTAAAGATTGTGAGTTTGTTTTTCCACTTCAGCAGCACTGACATACACCAAAACTTAGAGTTTTATTACTCTCTATATTCTTAAGGTTTTTACCGAGGGGTTTGTTCATATTTCATTTACACCAATTTATACAAGAGTTTATTCTTAAAACGTAGTGCAAATGTATTTGTTTTTTTATGATTTATTGAGTGATAAAAAAGAGAAGTCGAAAATCCCCTTTGTAAAAACCTTATATGTCAACAAAATCAAACAATAATTTTTAACCTAGCTTTATCCAGTGTTCAGATTTTGTGGAAATGTTTGCAAATTAGTGCATATTTAGATATTTTTAACCTAGCTTTATCCAGTGTTCAGATTTTGTGGAAATGTTTATGTTAGCTAGATTTTTTTTTACCCTATTCACCTGTAGTTTTTTAGATTTTTTTTTGTATCAGTCAAAGGTTCACTGAGGGTCACTTCACCAGGATATGGTAAGCCCAGATGGTTCATGTTTTACAAATCGTGACTTGATTTTTTTACTATGTAAACTGAACTAGCTGCCTTGGGGGGACATCACACTGAATTCAATGATGAACTGCCTTTAAAAACTGTCATTTTGCATTAGTGTAATGTTTGTTTCAGTTCCTATTAATGTTGTTCAGTTACTTTGACACAATCTTTTTTGTTTAAAGCGCTATATAAATAAAGATGACTTGACTTGACTTAATTTTGATCAATTTCTCAGACAAGACTTTATATCTACCTAATATGCTTCTTGATATAGGAATGTTTAGATATTTATACTGGAAAACAAGACAAACTTCCAGGTAAGAACATTATTTTTTGCAGTGTACCCTGCTGAACAGACGGGTCACCACCAGTACTAACTAGTGTGGAGGTTGATCTGTTCAGCGGGGTAGATGACTGTGTATTAGTTACTACAGGAGCTCTACTCATGGGAATGTATATGTTCAGCATTTATCATCATCATCCTCACGACACACGCATGCAGGATTCTTACTGTTGTCTATAATATATTCAACATAAAGGTGTTTCTCTGGGCCCCAGTATTCCCAACTGATTAGAGCTCCGTCCTCGCTCACAGATGAACTGACGTTCCCAAATGCAGGAGTGACCGACAGCGCTGAGAGAGAGAAAGAAACATCATCAGCCCATCACAGTGACAACAATGCACTGACATGAGCAGCACGAGGAGCAGCGTAATGATACGGAACATTAGCGTGTAGAGGCGGGGCTAGTGATGATGTCACTACAGTAGGGGAGAAGAACTGTTTATTCTTGTTTATAAAAATGAAAAATAAAAAAATCAGAGCTAGAACATGAAGGAAAACACATGCTGTACAGTGTGTCTCGCAGATTTAGTGAGATAAGCATTTTTGGGAAGCCAAGCAATAGTTTATAAATTTTGTGATATACTAACAGCACAGTCCTACATCTTGAATCAAAATTTTGCTAATTTGCATAAAAAAGCTTAATATTGCCTAATTTGATGATGCAGAGTAAAAAAATACTAATATATATATTTTTTTTTTCACAAAATAAAAATGAAAATCTTTCAATCAGCTTTAATGCACTTATCAAACAAAACAAAATCATAACAAAAACAGTCAAATGCCAAAAGTTTGACAAAAAGAAATACTGAAAATGTATTATTTAACTTAAAATTTGCAATTGAGTGAAACAAATATGTTCAAATACTCATTTTAATGTCAAAGAACTTTACAAAATAAAACTTTTTTCACAAAATTTCTCTCTTTTTTCTGTCTCTGTGTGGATGCAGTAAAACACCTGATTCATGTTTGCATTTGCTTGTGTCACTGGCCATAATTCTGACCTTAAGAATGTCATACATGTGAAAATATGCTGAGAATTGATCAAACAGTTGAAATCTTGATCAGATTCGGAAAGGAGCCATGTGTTTGTGGTGTTTTTCTGCTGACTGAGGGAGAAAACAAGACATCTTCAACGCACAGATGGTAAAAATGCTACAAAAATGCATCAAATATAGAGAGAAAGTGTGACGTGAAAGAGCAAAACAGACACTATTTTCGAAAATGACACCCAATATTAAGAAACAAGTATTGGATTTCATTCAGCAAATTTGATGCAGGATGGTGTTACATCAATAATAATGATGATAATAATAATAATAATAATTATTATTATTATTATTTTATTAACTTTTTTGTTAATTATTATTATTATGATCTCCAAGACATAAATAAATGAAAATTGTTATACAATTGCACTGTAAAATAAAATAAAATTTGTACAAGTATATGTTATTTTACTTAGTAACAAAATCAATTTCTTCACTAGCAAGAACCATCTAGCTTTTATTTTGGTACAAAAATGCTGGAAGACAGGTTTACAAATGTGTCTTATTGCAAATCTACTGAAATGCTGTAATCATCTGTTATGCCAATGTGCAAATAAAGCATTACTGGTGCATGCTGTGTTCCCAAATGCATGTTAAACTCACAGCACGTGCAGAGATTGAGTTCGCTGCATTTACTTAAAACCGAGACGCTGAGAACACTAGAGCTGCTTGCGTGTAAACAAACACAGTGCCGCGATTCACTCTAAAACACAGCTGACAGACTGTATATTTCACTGATTGCAGGTACATATGAACAGAATCTACATATGAACATCAATACTGCTGTAAACACTATGAACACAGACAACACGCGGCTCGTTTCTGTCATAAACTAAGCAGGTATGAGGAGACTCTACTGTCTTACACAGACCCACAAACATGAGACATTCAAAAGACAAGTCGAAGTAGAAAAGTAAACAGAAAACACATAAAACTGACACACACTACAGAAACAGCTGTGCGCCCTATCTAGTGTACGTACCTCTGTCTAGGACGGTGACGGCCTCCTCGGTGAGCGTGGGACCGGCTCCTCTCTGCGTTCTGGCACTGATATAAAACTTGTAGCGTGTGCTGTGAGGGAGGTTGTGCAGCGTAAGGCTGCTCTGATTGGACGGCAGATCCAGCTCCTCTAGCAGACCTAAATCATTTTTGCTGTCGACTGGAGGCGGGACAGGAGCGGAAAGGGGCGGTGTCATGTTATTTTACCCAATCATAAGCTACGCTTACAGACCATTTGTTCTGTTCACTGCTTCAAACTGACTCAAGCAACATGAACAAGGACGAACACTCAAATATACACATACGGTGTACACATGAAAACAGTACCACATTTAAAGTAGCTTCAAAATATAGCAGAGATTCTGGAAACTTCCTTTTTTTAAAACTTTAAATCATAAAGGCACATTCACACCAAAAACAATAACTATGAAGTTTTAACTCTATGAGAATATTGAAGTTCACTCTACTACTGACGATATATAACAGAGGAACCATATCACTTCAATCAGAACAATTATTTTAAGAACTATTATTTTAATCCAAACTAATGCAGAGTGCAACTTTTCATTCCTTAGACAAACATGTCTACTATTTTCAGTACAAGAAATTCAAAATTAATGCAACTCAAAAAGTTATACTAAAACTTTTTCAACTCAAAAAATGAATGAAACTCTTGATGGAGATAAATGTTGTGATGCTCTTGTGGAAACACCATCAGATCAACATTAGGTTGTGTGTCTTTCTCATTGGCAGGCAGTGTAGTTACGGTTCCTGGTGTGAACGGGTCTTAAAGCAATAAACGCAGTGACGCTGTACAGGTTTTCTCACCGGTCTGATATTTAAAGGTGTAGCCGGACAGACGGCCGTTCCTCTCGTGAGGTGGACCCCATTCCAGCGTCAGAGAGTCCAGATCTAAAGCAGAAACCTTGAAGAAGGACGGCGTGCCTGGAACTGGAACACAAACACACAGCGTCCGTGTTAAATGATAGTAGCACCTGTGCAGCCTTCTGTTCAGCTTTGGGTCAAAAAGTCAATTTTTTTTAATACTTTATCAAGTGGTATATGATTAATAAATAAATAGATTGAAACATAGTCATAGTTTAAGCTGACAATTAATGACGCACATTTTAAACACAATATTATCAAACAGAAGGTTTGCATCTCCAGTCAACACAGTGGTGTTTTTTTCTTGAATGAAACAGTGCATGATTCAGTAACTTATTCATTAAGTCACTTGCTTCATTCTTGAATGAATCAGCTGTTTGAAGGAATCAGTTGAATGAATGAATGAATCAATCAATCAATGACTCACTCACTCATTAAGACAGTGACTTGTTGCCACCTACTGATGGATTCAGTTTCATATTTCATATAATTTTATTTTCTATATTTAATATATTTTGTATTTAGAACATTATTTATGCCATTGTAAAGATCAATCTAAATGCTAAATACTTCAGATGCAGATTCTGTGCGGCCCCTGGAGTGCAAAGATGGATTTTGTCTGATTTAACTTGATTGGTAACAGCCCTTTAATGCCTTATTCTTATTACGTGTATTCAACAAAAATTTAAATGTAAATGCATGGGGACACATGCATTTAAAAAGGCTAGAAAAGTTGCCTTTATAAAGGTCAAAATGCCTCTGGAAATGGATTTAAATATTAGCCCTTAATGGAAAAGTCCCTTAATGTGTCACTGCTGACAGTTTTGAGCATGTCCTCTGCTGGGTGTTGTAGAAACATTGCCGCTGCTCTTACTGCCTTCAGGCGTCTCGAAGCGCTGCGGGACGCTGGAGGGACCTTCTCCTCGGCTGTTGAAGGCCGTCACCTCCAGGCTGTAGACGCTGTACGGCAGCAGGTCAGGCAGTTTCCCGCTGGTTTTGTTGGGGCTGAAGATCTCAGTCCTCTGTTTGCCGTGATGAGAGTTGTGTCGGTGTAAACTGTGCTCTCGATGGTAATGCACCTGCACACACACAACCTCTGTTAAAGGCTTTCTCCCATCCACCTACTCTCCATATCCTCCCAGCATGCACTAGTCTGAGCGTGATGAATAATGAGATGGTTTTCATGTTTTTATTTGTCCATTTGTCTCCTAAAGAGTGTGTCATTAGACTTAGTTGTATGTATTTTATTTTTATGTAAATTTTGTAAATGTGAAGTGAATTACAGCTGCTCAATTACCGCAAAAATCACAATCATGATTATTTTGGTCAGTACTGAGATGATTATTCAGTGACTTTGGAAAAGTCATGCATTTATTGAATTTTAAACAGTGGATCAGGGTTATTATGGCTAAATAAAACTAAAACAAAAAAACAATTTCATTACTTGAAATAAAATAAACCAACTTAAATGAAATAAAATATGAAAGAGATTAACTATTTCAGCTAGCTGTCAAGCTAACATTTCACATTTTTTGCTTAGTTTAAGTTAAAGTACAACAATAACTAAAAATAAATAAACAATCTAAAATGTAATAAAAATAAATAGACATAAAAACACAGAAACTAGTAAAAATGACAAAAATACTAAATCTTTAAACAGAAAACATAATAAATATAAAGTTTCAAAGTGTTGAGGTTAAAATATTAACTAAATCTATAATAGACATATAAATCAACTAAAAAAACAAACAAAAATAAATGTAAAATAAATTTAAATTAGATAAATGAATAACATTAATAATAATTTGAGAATTGAGAAACACAATGTGGTTCAATTATCATTTTACACTGATTATCTTGTTTTTCATAATTATGTTTAGAAATAACCTTTGATTAATCATGAGTATCTGAATTTGAATATCGACAGGTCACATGACGAGAGGGAGATCTGTACCTTATAGCCCTGCAGTCGCCCGCGCACGGATTCGGGCGAAACGGGGCTCCAGCGCACCTCAGCCAGCGTGCTGTTCAGCACCAGGACCCGCACGTCACCCGGAGCTGCCGACGGAACTGCACAGGTGCATTGTGGGATCAGCAGCGTTCCACTAGACAGGCGTATAACGGTGTTTGAACTGCTAAAATCGTCACTCACAGTCCTCTCCGGAGTATCCGATCACAGCGCCAGGTTTGGGTCCAGGACCGTAATCATTCACCGCCTGAACCGACACCTCGTAGGGCACAAACGTGGGCGTCCCCGAAACAACAAACTTAGAGACGTTAGCCACGCTGACTGACGTCCAGTCCTTCTCCATGTCCTGCTGACGCCACATGACCTTATACTGCAGGCCGGGACCATTGGCCTGCAGAGGCGTCAGCGGCTGCCCAACACAAACACATACACAAGCATGAACACAAAAACAAATGTGTTTACATGCATCCAACAGAACGGCTTATACACACATGAACTTCATCTCCACAGAGCCATTCGTTTGAGAAAACTATCATCAGATACACATAAAAAACTGGTTTAACGTGAATAAATTATGTACTTCTGAAATTAATGATAATAATAATAAGAATAAAATAATTACAATTATTTTTTTTCAGGAATGTCATGATTTTACGCCATGTTTTAATTTTGACAGTAAACCTTTGTTGTGCCACTTTGTTTGAAAACAAAAAAGGAATTAAAAAAATTGGAATTGATAAAGTTGATAAAGTGCTATTAATTCACTATTGATGTAGTTAAATCAATTTCAATTAAGAAAATAAATTTATTTCAACAAAATTAATTTGAAACAAAAACTGAGGAAAAAATAAAAGGGTATTCATAGGGCTCCAATGAACATCATGGGTTAACATTGTTTATATCATCATATGAGGTGCTTATTAATAATCAGTGTCTCACCTTCCACGTGATGACCAGATTATTGTGTTCGGTGCCGTGACCTTTGACCTCAGTGGGGTTCTCGTCAGGAGCTGTAAGTATTAGAGACATATTAGAGATGAGCGGATGAACACTTGTGTGAGCATGAACACGCGTGTGCCGTACCTGCGGGGCTGGTCCTGTACTGGCGTGAGGGCATGCTGGGACGGCTGAAGCCCACTTCATTGAGCGCCAGCACTCTGAAGCTGTAGTGGACGTACGGAGAGAGCTTCAGGTGAGCCGTGGTCTTGGTTCCAGGAACCTCCGTCAGATTGTGCCACACGCCGCTCTGATGGAGAGCATCCTCATACTGGATCAGGAACTCTGACGCGGCAAGAACACAAGGTCATTCAGAAAGCTTCCTTACACCCAACAGAAATGTAAAGAACTTTAAAAGCATGCACACAGGTGTGTGTGTGTGTCGTACTCTTGATAGGGCTGTTGTGTTCATCTCCAGGTATCCAGGTGAGCTGAATGCTTCTCGCTTCCTGATCTGTCAGCTCCAGATCGGTTGGCACTCCCGGCTGCTCTGTAGAGTAAAATAACACTAATAAATAATAATATAGTAATACATCTTATTTCTATATTGCCTCTGAGAACCCAAGGACACTTTGCATGATACAAATAATATAGTTATATAAATCAAGACAACACTGTGAACAGGCAGTCAGACAGTGATCATATAACATACAAGACAATAACCAAAATGAAAACCGAAAAGAAACAATCAATAAAACATATTGTGAATTTAGCTCAGTCTTAAAGGTCTGGAGTGAGGAGACGGCACAGAGGTTTTCAGTCAGCTTATTTCAATCTTAGGAGCTGAAATGCTGAAAACCCTACCAACAACTTGGGTAATTCAAACTAATTCTCAGAACTAGATCTAAGAGTGCAGGGAGGGACGCAAGGGCATATTTATTCTGTAAGATATGAAGGTCCTAATCTAGGACAAGAAAGAATAGGAGCCAGTGCATTGCTGAAGGACGGGAGTGATGTGAGCTGATTTATTTTTCAATGTAAGGGCACGTGCAGCAGAGTTTTGAATTAGTTGCAAGCAATTAAGGGCATTAGTGGGTTGGCACAAAAACAAAGCGAGTACAATACTGCAAAGGGTTAAAGCAATAGTTCGGCATCTTTGTGATTTCGCAAGGTTAAATTTTTGCATGGTAGAAAAACAAGATTTTTCGGCATAATTTGTGACTTCGTGAAGGTTTAAATATTGGAATCAAATAATACCCCAAGATTCCATACAATGGGTGAAGAATTTAGGGATTAAGGGCCTACTAAAAGGATTTCTGCTTTGTCAGAATTCAGTTTTAAGAAGTTTTCAGCATCCATGGTTTGTGATCTCATAGGCAGGAAGTCATGGAAATGGGAGAAAAAACAGAATTGGGCTGTACAGTAGGATAGATTTGTGTATCATCAGCATAAACATGGAGGTTCAGGCCATGAGGCTGAATGATCTGACCAAGAGGAAGCATACAGATTAGATTAGAACAGAAGTGGACTGAGAACCGAACCTTGAGGTACACCACGGGAAACGAGATCTGCTGATAACAGATAGTCGAGATAGAATACTGAATGGCAATCAGTATCAAAAGCTGCACTCAGATCAGAGGAGCAGAAGGATGAGGGCACCAGAATCAGAGGTCATTTACTACACTTAAAAGAGCAGTATCTGTCCTGTGGAGAGGACGAAAACCAGACTCAAATGGCTTGCAGATTGGGTTTGTCCAAATGAGACAAATTTGTCCCTTTTCATATACATCTAATAGACATGAAGGGGAGGTTGGAGACGGGTCTAGAGTTACTCAGGGCTGTGTTATCAAGCACTGAGGTTACAGCAGTTATTTTTAGTCCAGTAGCAAGGGATCTGTTTGTCGTGTGGATGGCAGATAAAAAAGTTAAGGCTGAATGATTTTGACTGTGTGTGTTGGTATTGGATCAATCTTGAGTTGATCCAATATCAACACAACTACAGAATTTGATTTAATTATCAGCTATTCAATCTCAGATGTATTAGTGTGTAAAAAGTCTAGCAGGGAAGTAGAGAATTCTGGGGAAGCAAATGAAGAGAAAAATAGGTTGTCACAAATCCGGTCCTTGACCTTCCGGCCGATTGCCACCAGAGGTCGCTCTCCCATTTTTTTGATTCTCACACCACACAGACTGTTACACATTACCCTGGACTGCATTTCCCATAATCCATTTCACTGATTACACACACACAGATGCATCCAATGAGACACACTTTATTAGCCATGGACTTCCTCTCGCTCACGGCAGAGTATTGTTTAGCATTTATCGCTCATCGTGTGATAGCTACTTTACGGAGCCATTCTAAATTCCTTAATCTAGTATACCCTTGTTCTTAGTCTGCTTACCTGTGTCTTGATTCTTGCCTGTTATCTCGTTTTGTCTGATCTTTGCCTGTCCTGAAGTTTATAGCCTGTTTTGGAATTACCCTTTGCGTTGCTGTTTCGAACTGTGTTTGCACCTCGCCTGGACTATTGCTCATGTTGTCGGATTACCCCTCTTGTCAAGCCCTCCGGATACTGTTAGCCACCGATCGACCATGCCTGCTTTGGATTACTCCTGTCTTGCCCTCGACATACCTGTGAACCATTGTCTGACCCTTGCCTGTTTTGACCATGTTTAAGAATAAAGCTTTGCAAATGGATCCACACGCCTCTCGTCTGTGTCTCTCCGTAACATACATACTGTAAATTTACTGTAGAAAACATGTCTGTAGAGATAGTGCTTTGACAAGTTTGTTGATCTCAGATAAAAGAGTCCTGGATTTACACTTTGCTTTTTTAATGACAGCATGCAGGGCTAAGTGCTTTTGTCATCACAAACATGAACCAATTCATCAACTCGTGATCACATGATCAGACAAGCACATGCTGCGTGATGACATCATCAGCTGCATGTCTGCACACGCACAAAATAAAGCACATTCACGTGATGAGTCATGCAAACTCTACAGACGCCTTCATGTGGAACTCAACAGAACGACTCCAAAGCAAATCAGAAGACAGATCAATGTGATCAAACAACAGCATGCTCCATGAACCTCACCACACACAAGCCCACGGCATTATGGGATGTGATGTGCTGTGTGTTTACCATAGATTACCGCAGGAGTGGGCGGGGCCTCTGAGTGGGAGGGGTTAGAGGAGTGAGGAAGAGATGTGTTAATTTACAGACAATTACACACTTCTAGGTAAAATAATTCTAAAATGCACTATTCTGTCAATGTTTATTTGCTTTTAATCATTTATTTGAATTTTTATTCATATATTTTTAAATTGCATTTATATTTTAGTTATTGATTTCAATCAACTGCTTGTTATTTAAATCATTGATTTTACTATTTTATTCAATCAATTGTTATTTATTTAGATAGTTTAATCTTGTTTTTAGTTGGATTTTCTGTTAATATTTTAAAATATTGTTTATAACAAATATTTATTTATTTAAAAGGTTTTTTTTATTTAAATAATTGTATTATTTACTTTACTTTTTTTCTATTGTTTTCTCTATTATTAATTTTTTTTTCTATTTGAATTGTAATTTTTTATTTACTTATTTAAATAATTTTATATTTATTTAAATCAATTTTTATTTATCTATTTATCTATTTAACTTAATCTTCTTCTTCTTCTTATTATTATTATGTTAGTTGGTTTTCTGTCAATAAAATCCCTTGTATCTGAATGAATCTAGAGAGACACTGGGTGTAGCACACAAACACTCACCGACCACCGTGAGCTGAGCGCTGGCCGAGTCCTGGTCCAGCGTGGTGTTCATGATACACGTGTACCTCCCCGCGTCGCTCTCTGTGACATCTGTGATGGTCAGACTGTCCGAGTCCACTCTAAACCTGTTATCAGACACAAAACCCTCAGACCGGCTGCCCACAGTACATTAGTGCTGATGCTTCACAGATGCTTCATCAGCAGACACTCAAACGCTAATGACAGCTAAAACCTGCAGACTTCACCTGTCAGTGATTCTCATAATTTCTACAACATCTACTCAAACTGTTACTCACCTAAAGTGTTTAAAAGACAGAAATATTAAACATTTCACTGCTCATCTCTGGGATATAGTATGAGATGACTTTAACCCACATATATTACTGTTTGTTCAGGGTCAGTTTGACCCGATAGAAATACTGGTTAACTTTTTATGCCTTTCTTGAAATGTTCAGACTTTTTCTCATTTTGACTCATAAACATACCAGCACAGTTTCAACACTCTGAAATGTTGTGGAATGTGTGAATGGAATGTATAATATGATTATGACCCGGATATTTCATGGTTTAAATGCAAACGCAAAAAAAAAAAAAACAAAAAAAAAAAACCATGAAACATTTTTTTAAAAAAAATGAATTGGCAGATGCCTTCATCCTTAAAACTAAATGTGCATGTATTTATTATCCGTTTATGCATGTTCAGTTTGCTGGAAATCAAACCCATATTCTTGCTGCTGCGAGCGCCACACTCTACTAAAGGAAGCACACAGAACTTTTCCACACTTGTTCTGTTTAAAATGTCTTGCAAATATTAGGAAATGGTTCACATATGAGTTATAATATTCACAGCTTATGAAAAAAGTTTAAAAACTTTAATGCATTTAAAAAAATCAACTAAAATAAAATAATGTGTGGAAAGTATTAGTGCTAAAAGTTATAACCAGATTTATTTCATAGTGTAATTTTTGGTGGATTGTATCGATCAGTAATTTTCACCCAGAACATAACGACTGTACTCAGTATTTGACGAGGTTACAAATGATGAGCTGAGAGGTGAAACCATCATCAGATTATGACATGACCAGACAGTGTGTGATTGTGTGGTTCTCAAACCTCTCATCATCAGGCAGCTCCCTGTCGTCCTTCAGCCAGGTCATGGTGGGCACGAGGGACGGGTCGTGCTTGGCTTTACACTCGAACACCACGTCCCGGTTCCTCTGGACCACCCGGTACTCCGGCGGCCTCAGGATCCTGGTGGGCTCTGAAGAGAGAGACGCTACGGATGAGCAAACCTCAGCACATTCTCATCCAGTCAAACCAGAGGTTTGGACCCTGATAACATCACACAAAGCAGCTAGCATCGTGAGTTTCCATCTCTCATCAGGTCTAATGATCCACCCATCCATCGTTTGCTAATGCTCTTAATATAGCATACTTCCTGTTGTGCTCTTCAGAGACGCTCTTAAGTGCCATTTAAAAAGTGAAAAACATGCAAGCTAAGGCCTGGAGCCTCTAAACACGATGCATGATGGGATAGTGAAGCCATTAAGACCAATATCCAGGTCTGTTCGTTTTAAAAGTGCAGCAGGAGCACACACTGAAACACTCTCACAACTCACTATAATTTCTCTTGGTTAGACAGAGTTATTTAGAGGTTTTCAATCTTTAAGATGCCACGCATCCCCAAATATAATTATCCCCAACCTGAAATTTAAAAATATATTTTCATGTATAAAAACTAAAATTAACTAAACTAAACTAAACTAAAATTATGCTGTGGAAAAATTAATGTGTAAAATATTATTTGGAAAAATAAAGTTTATATTGGAAAGTTTATATTGTTACATTATTTATTTATTTGTTTATTTTCATCTTACATCATTATTTATTTATATCATTTTTTTTATCATTGATTTATTTAAATCATCAATAATGATGTATTTATATAAATAATTGTATTGTTTATTTAAATAATATTGTATAATGTGTTAAGCTATACAAGTTATATTTTTTTTTATTTATTTTAATAATTGTTTTACTTATTTAGTTCGTTTAATAATATTTTATCATTTCTTTATTAAAATCACTGTTTTTAAATATTTATTTTTTATCTTTTTATTTTATCTTTTATATATATAGCACATTTAAACACAACTTAGAGTTGACCAAAGTGCTTTACATAGCAAAAATAGACAACAAAACAGCAGAGCTAGATAATTAACTAATAATTAAAAATAATGATGATCCCAAAAGATAAATACAAAAACACTTCATTGACTTGCCACAAATCGATCAAGGAGATGAGATTTAAGCATATCTTTAGTAGATAAAGAAGTAGTCGATCGGATGGAAACCGGAAGATTGTTCCAGAGTGTAGGACAACAATTACAAAAGCTCAATCGTCACAGTGTTTTAATCTGGACCTAGGAATTGATAAAGCTCCTAAGAATCTGGATCTGAGTGGTCTCATTGATTTGTGTGAGGTAGGCTGGTGCAAGATTGTGAAGTGCTTTAAAACCGATGTTAAAATGTTGTATTCCACTCTAAGTTTAACAGGTAGCCTCTGTAATGTGGTCAGAATAGCAGTTATGTGCTGCATTTTGAACCAGTTGCAGTCGCTCCACGGAAGACTGATTTATCTCATAGAACAGCGAGCTGCAACAGTCTAATCTAGATGTGACGAATGCATGAATTACTTTTTCAAATGTCTGACATTCTGACCATTTTTATTAATCTTTTTTATATTTTTTTAGTCCACTTTTATAATTGATTTATTTAAATAATTGTTTTTAATATTTAATTATTTTTTACATTTATTTAAATCATTTTTATTATTATTATTAGTTTTTCCACAGTTCCGGTTTGAAAAGCTCTGATTTAGAGGACTGAACGGTGATGTAGGGGCTCACCTTTGACCTCCAGGTAGACGTGGTTCTCCGAGAGGCCGAGGCTGTTCCTGGCCACGCAGGTGTATTTCCCGCTGTTCGAGGGGTGAGACATGTGGATCTCCAGCGTTCCGTTCTCATGGAAGACATAAGCATTTCCCTCCAACATGCTGGAGCGGCTGTCCTTAAACCTGGTGAAGACAATCCCATCATGCACTGTGGTTTGTGTATGGACAGACTGATAACAACTGGCCTCAAATTTGCAGTACACAATTTCCACAGTCAAAATAAATCATGAGAGACGGCCCACAATGCACTGCAGCAGAATCAGGCCTGCAGTTCTCTAATGAAGGCTGATTAAAATGAATCTCTCCAGTAAACAGTCTCACACACACACACACACTCTCTCACCATGTGATGGTGGGGACGGGCGAGCCGAACGTCACACACTCCAGCAGCGCGGGTTTGTTCATAATGACCTGATAGACTATATTAGGCAGCGTCAGGACTCTGGGCGGCTCCGCTGGAACACAAACAACATCACATGATCATCACTTACACTTTTACTTTATATTTGTGACCCTGGAGCACAAAACCAGTCATAAGGGTCAATATTTTTGAATTGAGATTTATACATCATCTGAAACCTGAATAAATAATCTTTCCATTGATGTATGGTTTGTTAGGAGGACAATATTTGTCTGAGATACAGCTATTAACTATACACAATCATATATAACTATATACAACTATCTGAAAGTGCAAAAAAAAAAACAAAACAAATGGAGATTATAATATTTTTAGTTGTTCAAATGAAGTCCTTAGCATTGCATATTACTAATCAGAAATTAAGTTTTGATATATTTACGGTAGGAATTTTACTAAATATCTTCATGGAACATGATCTTTCCTTAATATCCTAATGATTTTTGTCATAAAAGAGAAATGTATAATTGTGACTCATACAATGTATTGTTGTCTATTGCTACAAATATCCCTGTGCTACTGATGACTGCTTCTGTGCTGCAGGGACACATTCAATATTTCATCAATATTTTAGGACAGTAAATTCATGATTTTTTTCAGATATGACTAATCAGGACTGCTGTTTATGTGCTTTGTTGTCATGAAAATAATGTCAGAAAGCAGCAAACCTTGACAGTTCTAAACACTTCAGGCTTTATTCCTAATATATAGTCTTTTTTGGGATGAAGCATGAATTAGATGTTTATTATTTTCTCACCCAGTACGTTGACGAATGCGTTGGACAGCAAGTATCCGTACTGGTTGGAGGCGTTACACTGGTAAACGGCGCTGGAGCCCGTCTGGACCTCGGAGAATATGAGGGTGTCTCCTTCCACACTCCTGCTGGGGTCTTTAGGAGCATCTGTCACCAACAACACAGCGTCACACACACACAGCGCTGAAGCAGCCTCACACACACAAACACACACACACACACACAGTCCACTGGACCCTGGATGGGCAGACCATTCACCGCCAGCGGACTTGCTGGGTTTGGGGTGTCCTGCGGCCCGGCACGTGATGATGCCCATCTCCTTCGGAGCCAGAACCAGATTTCCTGGGAGCGCTGATCCACACTTTTTCAAGTTCCAACGGAGCCGGCTGCCAATCAACACAACAGCCTTCAGTGACTGTTTTTTTTTTTTTTGTTTTTCCCCCCCCCTCCTCTTTTTCGTCCAACACCTATGGCCCGGCATGATAATCTAGAAACATGTTATAACTGTCAACTGTTGATTGCTTTATTTCTTAGTTTTCTTAGCTTCTTTTTGTTATTTAGTTATGTGTAAATTTTTGTTGTTTTTAGTGTCAACTGTTGATTGCTTTATTTCTTAGTTTTCTTAGCTTCTATTTAATATTTAAATCTCAGTCATTTTTGTTAAATTTAGATATTTAAATATCGGTTCATTTCATTCTTTTAAGGTATTTAAATATAAGTCTGTTTAGTTAAATTATGTAAATATTGTTTTATTGAGAGATTTAAATATCAGTTTTGTTAAATTAAGATACTTAAATATACTTAAAGTAAATTAAGAGGAATTTAGATATCGGTTGGTTTTGTGAGCAAGAGTAAACAATTCTCAGAAAGCATCAATATAGATACGACTGGCTGTCTTCAGTGAAAAATATCCAGATGTCAAAAAGTCTGACGTGAGTTTAACATTCTCCAAATGTGATTAGCAGGAATTTAAGTGATGATGTTGAGAAATACAGCTCAGAGCTTTGATTTGAATCAGGACTGTCTGTGGAGTGTATTGGACAGGACTGTGTGCTCACACGTTAACGGGATAAACTTGATGGTGGTGATGATACTGAGCCGTGCGACTGTTCTTGCGATGCAGCGATGATTCTCCAGCGTCCACCTCCCGACACTATCGTGATCCGCAGGAGTATTATTGAAGTTCAGGAAGGACGCTCGAGTCCGTGGGAATCTCACCGTTGTAGTTTTAACCCACGGGACCGCAGGAGGTGGGGGAATATTCTCTTACTGCGAATACGGCGAAAATGAGGGACATACAGGTCAAGACAAGAAAATACCCTGTTTAAAAGATGCACTGCCTTTCAGAAGGCTCATGCCTTTCCTTGGGAATCGAACCCATTTGTGCCACCATGACTACAGTACTGAGCTATGGAATCATAATGTAATAAAATAAAAATAAAAAAACATATTGCGCAATCTTTAAAACCAAATTTGAATCACAGGCCTAGTCAGCGAAGCACTGCCTATCTTAGGAACCTCCTCCTATCAGAAACCATTTGAGAGCTGACCAGACTAAGCTGGGAACCACCATGAGGCGGGCTCTGTCACTCCCTGCCTTGGAATGGTTTTACCCTCTGTTGAAAGACAATGCACATGCACCCCCAGTCAGATTCCTGCTCCACACACACTGCAACACACACACACACACACACACACACACACACACACACCCACACACACCCCCCACACCGACACACATACACACACACTCACACACCCCACACACACACACACACACACACACACACACACACACACCCCACTCCCACACAACACACACACACCATCAAACACACCGACCACACACACACCACCACACACCACACCCTCACACACACACCACCCCCACACACACCACACACACACCACACCCCCACCCCCACCCCCCACCCCACCCCCTCACCCCCACACACCCCCCACCCCCTCCCCCCCACACCCCCCACCCCCCACCCCCACCCCCCTACCCCCACCCCCCTACCCCCCCCTACCCCCACCCATCACCCCCATCCTTTCAGCATAGGTTCTATTCTTAATGGAATGATCTATTTGTAGGCCTTACGGATCTGGGGGGGCTCTCAGTTTTCGAGGTGTAATATTGCCCAACAGTCTCCACAACTCGTTTTTTTCATTTAAAACCTGAGGTGACAATTCTATCAATTACTCCTATGTCAACTACAAGAAAATACACAAACCTGCGCTGAGCGAATAGAAAAAAGTAACAATGGAGGTGATCAAATGATTAAATAAAAGAATTTAGTTGTGTTAAAGAGTGTTAGTGTGAAGTTTTTATTAAATCAAAGGGTTTAATGTTACTATGGCGTTGTGGGTGATTTTGTTTAATTAACTGAAAAGATTAAATCAAAGATTTACTGATACTTTTGGAATTGAATAAATGTACAAATAAACGTGAAATGAACTGAATTAAAATGAAGAGAAGGTCTAGAAGAACTAGATGCAGAGCAACACAGGAATAACAGAAATCAGGAAGATGAAGAGACCGAGTTCAGGATGAGATGATGATTATAGAACGGAGGAAGACAAACCTCCCAAAGACTGAAATAAGTTCATCGAGTGTCTAAAGCAGAAGATTTGATCGAGTAAGGATCTGAGATCGATTAGTGCAGGAAACCAGGGCTTTAATAAAAGACGGGTTTGTGTGTGAATGAGGGAGTACGGGTGAGGTTAGAGTAAACCGGGTGCTGGTTAACCGGCAGGACGAGGGGTTGGTTAAAGGAGGGTCACTAGGGGGCGCCATCACTCACCACTAAACAAATCAGTGTCATTGAAATAATCTGCCAGTGTGTCATTGAGTGAATCCACTGAAACACAACAGAACAACAACACAATCAAAGACATGCAGACAAGAAGAGTCTCACAGCTGGCATTCACGACTCAGAGCTCTCTTTGTTTCTCAGTGCATTAGTGTGATGAACGTCTCCGCTCAAACAGAGTGTCATTCACAGACTCACCTGTCTCGAGCAAACGCGGGGACGCTGATGGGCTGCTTCTGCTGGATGGTCGCGGTGCGGGAAGCGGGCGTAGCAGATGTAGTCGCTCCTGGAGTCCTCCGGCTGGACGTTGGAGAAGTAGAGATCTCCGTTCAGAGCCTGAGACACACGCCGGCTCTGCGGCAGACGCTGGAAATCTGCACACACACACACACACACACACACACACACACAGACAGGAGTGTGAACACGCCGGCTCTGCGGCAGACGCTGGAAATCTGCACACACACACACACACACACACACACACACAATGTCAAACCCTTGCAGAGAAATCAACAAAAACTCTGTTAAAGCATCAACAACTTACGGAGAGAACGGAGAGATATTTCAAAATCCCTTTTTTTTTATCAGGATTCACTGAACAAAACTCACTAAAGCTCTTACTGCCAGCAGTAAATGTGTGTGCAAGACGTTGAGCAAGCCTTTGAGGTGTATTTAATGCTCAGCAAGTCTCAAACGCCATACAATCATAAATTTTCTTCTAAACAATTTTAAGAAAATATTAGCGAGCTTCTTTTCAACCCTTGTACTTAGGAAGAGTTCGTAAGAATTTGGAAGTAAGCAGAAGAACATATCTCAGTTGGAAAAAGAAATATTTTTAAATGAATAAGCCAAAAATACAAGACTTCAACCAAAGGAGCCGGAGCTCACGCATATTAGTTAAAAAGTTGACAAAAAAAAACACTTTCCTAAGAGCCAAAAAAAAGTTGCAAAAAAAAGTCTCACAACAGTACAAATGTTTTTGATTCAACATTGTCATCAGTGTCATAAACAGGGACAGAAAAGTTTTTACCGTTTATGCATCTAATAAAACTGTCTGCACACTAACAATCATGAATAATACAAATATTATGCAAAAATATAAACAAAAGGATTATGTTAAATAATAATCCTTGATGCTTATGTAATGTTTTTGACCATAATATTTTTGATATATACTTTTGTATAATATGTATATAGTTGTACTTATGAAGTGTACAGGCTTGTAGTTTTCATGCTATTGCTGTATGTATGGATGGATAAATGATGTATGAATTTATCTTGAGAAGTTTCTTACGGTAAGACGATTTTTGTGAATCCTGCAGGTTTCTGCTGACACAAAAGTCTGTAATCGTTTCATTATTGTTATGAAAGTCATAATAAAGTGGGCGTGGCACTCTAGCAGGGGCGGAGTATAGTGGTTTAGCACTAAATGATTGGAGAAGACCAGCATACAGCACTGAAGATCCAGTTTAATTCAACATTACGAGATCAAAACGGTTTATTTTTGATTTATGATATGTATGTTGAATGTAGGGAACAGGGTGAATTTTAATTTGGCTTACTGTTGTCCATCCAGAATATGATGGGCGGCGGGAGGCCGGCGGGGGGGCGGCAGTGCAGAATCAAAGACTGTCCCTTCTGTGCAATGATTGGACTGATTCTCTCTTTAGACCACAGAGGAGATCCTGCAGAAACAGGAATGATCTCATGACTCAACACAGCTGTGAAGGTGAAGCTTAAAGGGACAGTTCATTCAGTGTTCATTTACCCTCAGGCCATTCAGAATGAAGCTGACCTTTCCTTCAGTAGAACAGCAAAGAAGATTTTCAGCTGAAACCGTGGTCTTTGATTCATAAAATGCAAGTCAGCAGTTATCGTCACTTTAAGATTAAAAACAAAAAAGCTAAAAAAAACATATCAGGCAACAAAGAATGAATAAATGTGGCTCCTGACGATCTATTGAGGTCTTATGAAGTGAAACGATTAGTCTGTGCAAGAAACTAAACATTATTACAAAAGTGAGATTTGTAGATCTGTGTTTTCGGGCGGTTCAGTCCGGTTTGATGAACTGGTTCAACTAGTTCACCAACAAGAACTGATTCAAAAAAATGATTCGTTGGTGAACCGGACGTCCCTCCGGATCATGTGTCTGAGGCGCTGGATTATAGTAATAATGTTGTAAATGATGTTCAGTTTCTTGCACAGACTGATTGCTTTGCTTCATAAGACCTCGATAGATCATAAGAAGCCAATTCTGTGTCTGATATGTTTTGTTGTTTTACTTTCAAGGTGCCGGTACCTATTGACTGGCATTAAATGAATCCCCAAAGGCCAAGATTTCAGCAAAAAAATCTTTATTGTACTACTGAAGAAAAAAGTCAACTAAATTATCAGCACATGTTCATTTTTGGGTGAACTATCCCTTTAAACTCAGGTTTTTCAAGCGGAGAGTGTTGAGGAGAGAGATCTAAACACTGAGTGACTACGAGGATCCGTCTGCAGGACTGAGCCGCCGCATGATTCATAGTAGTAAAATGATGATTTACCTCCGAATATCAGATGTCTGAGGATGCTGAGAATGTCTTACGACACAGAAGAGTCAGAGAGGGCAGGGTTAAACAGAGGCAGATGAGAGTGTGGAAGCTGAGCTGTGACTGATGTGACGTACTGGACTGGCGGATGATGATGCTGTTGGAGACGGCGGTGCCGAGCTCGTTGTGAGCGGAGCACTGATAGACGCCCTCGTACGCCTCGGCCCGCTCTCCTCCGCTGATGTCCATCACCAGCGTCCCTGAGTGGGGCTTCATCAGGACTTTAGGATCCTTATCGATGTCCAAATGCATCCCGTTCCTGGTCCAGGAGAAGCTGAGGGTGAGGGGAACAGCAAATCAGGGGTTAATTTGGTCAAACGTCAAATACTTAGTCCACCTTGTCATGTTTTTTCAACAAAAGACTGGACATTTTTAGTCTTGTTTCAGTCAATAAAAACATAAATATTATATTTTTATATTTTACAATCATATTTTAGCATTATAAGTTTTGCTTTTTAGTCACATTTAGTCATGCTGCATGATGGTTAACAGTTATATTTGTGATTACTGATCTACTTTGTTGTCATTTCATCAGGATTATAGCAGAGTGTGAAGTCACATGCATGGTCTAGTTTATCGATTTATTATATTTATCATATAAATTACCATCATTTCCATAACGACTAAGGGTAAAACAAGAAGCTTTTATTTAAAACTAATAATTCCTAATAAAAATTCCATCTGGAAAGATTATGGAGGCTTGCTTTTAAAAATCTATAAAAAAAAATGTCCCCTCTTTTTTTTGATGGGCATAAACAGAGGTTTTGGTAAAGTTTGTTTTTTTTAAAACTACATTTCAGTCTCCTTTTTTTTTCAGCAACACTAGATAGTTCACCCAAAAATAAAATCCTGTCATCATTCACTCACTCTCATTTTGTTTCAAACCTTTTTGTGTTTCTTTCTTCTGTTGAACATGAAAGAATGTTGAAGGTAGCCATTGACTTCAACAGTAATTTTTTCCATACTATGGAGGTCAATGGCTACCGTCAGCTGTTTGGTTGTCATTATTCTTCAAAATAACTTGTTTTGTGTTGAACAGAAGAAAGAAACTCATACAGGTTTGGAACGACATGAGCATGAGTAATGAGGACAGAATGTGTGTGAACTCTCCCTTTAATAAGAGTCAACAGCTGGTCACAGTATGATGAATGAAATGAAGATCAGACAGGGTTCTCACCTGGGATGCGGTTTCCCTTTGGCCTCGCAGTGGATGACGATGTTCTCGCGCGGATCTACGATGTAGTCCTTCGGCGACTGATGGGTGATTGTGGGAGGCTGCGGCACTGAGGGTCACATGACACGGGGAGTTCAGTTACAGCCAATCAGAGACAAACACACACACACACAGGATCCATCGACATGCAAAACATGATAACACCGCACAACAATATTCTGCTGCAGAATGTGCTCTAAAGCTCTTTTTTGTGTATATATATATGTTGTGTTTTTGTGTGTGTGTGAGATGTGGAGGAGGTGTCGTGCGTACGAACAGCATGCAAACACTGCAACACAGCAATAAAACCCTAGCATACGCAAAGGACATAACAAGCTCAGTTCACAGCAAGCATCCTTCAGCACAGCAGGTGAGGAACTTACGCTCTTCCAGAAGTTTAGCTGGAGATGTCAAGAGAATCGTGTCAGTACATCAGCAACACCACATCTCTCAAACTGACTGACATTAACACTACCTGCTGCTTATCTGAGAAAATAGCATTCCCAGTCTGCGCAGACTTGTGTTCAGAGATTTCTTGATTTGTGAAAAATATTACAGAATACAGAATTATAGAATGAAGAAACTGATGCATGTGTTATTACCTTTAAATTATACCATGTCTCTGTTTTTCTCTCACGTGCACGAGTGAAGACTACATGATGAAGATGAGGAGTGCGCACAGATATATTAACTTCAATTTAATAATCTAACCCAACTGGTTGTGTTATTATAGAATTAACTCAATAAACGTTAAGAAAAACAACTAGCCATCCAGTATGTTTAAATCAGATATAAGGTAAAGTAAACAACACAACAGTTTTTGGAGTGTAGGAAAATTTTACCTAATTAATTTGTTTCCTGCTAGCTGAATTTTACATACATGGACAAAAATGTACTGGCTCTAAACCTCTCTTTTCTTTATTCATGATCAAAGTTCTGTTAATCCCAAAGCAGTGAAAACTGCATCTCTATATTCATCCTACGTGTAAATTCTGTATCTGTGTACACTTTCTCTTTGTGTTTTTTCTTCTGTGTTGTTTTTATAACTGTACTGCCTCGACGGTTTGATGTGTTTTTACAAGGTAAAAACAAAAAAAACAAGATTCACAATATGCACTTCAAAGTCCCGATCTGAAATGATTCATGAACACACGCTGAAATCCCGATCTGAATCAAAGGATTCATGAACCCAGTTAGTTTCGATCTGAATCAAAAGATTTGTGAGCTTGCACTATAAAGTTTCAATCTGAATCAAATGTTTCACCAACCTGCTGAGTTCCTATCTAAACCAAACGATTCGCGAACCTGCTCCGAAGTCCCGATTGAAGCAAATGAATTGCGATCTGATTGGAGTGCTTCGGAACAATGACTCTTTGTAATGCAATGGTTTAACATTATAGTTTTGAAAAGCTCGGTTTCACTATACATGCTTTTTTGAGGTTGAATCAATCGGAGCGGTTCCATCATAAACGACTCAGTTAAACCAGCAGTCTGTTCCTAAACTTTCCACTCCTTCAGTCAGTTCAGTGTGTGTGTGTGTGTGTCTCTGTGTGTGTGTGTGTGTGTGTTATAGGTGTGTGTGGTGGTGTGTGGTGAGTGTGTGTGGTGTGTGTGTGTGGGTGTGTGTGTGGTGTGTGAGTGTGTTGTGTGTGGTGTGTGTGTGTGTGTGTCAGGTGTGTGTGTGGTCAGGTGTGTGTGTGTGTGTGTGTGTGTGTGTGTGTAGAGGTGGTGTGTTGTGTTGTGGTGAGTGTCTGTGTTCAGTGTGTGTGTTGTGTGTGTGTGTATGTCCGGCGTGTGTGGTGTTGTGCAGGTGTGGTGTGTGTTCAGGTGTGTGTGTGGTTGTGTGTGTGTGTGGTGTTGTGGTGTGTGTGTCTGTGTCATGTTGTGTGTGTGTTCAGTGTGTGTCTGGTGTGTTCAGTGGTGGTGTGTGATAAGGTGTGTGTGTAGTGTGTGTGTTGGTGGTGTGTGTGACCGCTGAGTGTCTGTGTTCAGGTGGTGTGTGTGTGTGTGGTGTGTGTGTGTGTGTGTGGTGTGATGTGAGATGTACTGTGTCAGGTGTGTGTGAGTTGTGTGTGTGTGTGTGTGTGTGTGAGTGTCTGTGTTGGTGTGTGTGGTGTGAGTGTGTGTGTTGTGTGTGTGTGTGTGTGTGTGTGAGTCAAAAGTTTCAGGTGTGTGTGTGTGTGGTGTGTGTGTGGTGTGGTGTGTGTGTGGTGTCGTGTGTGAGTGTGTGAGTG